>NC_069504.1:989476711-989484211 GCF_027579735.1 Bombina bombina
AAAAAAAAAATAGAGCAGAGGGTTGCAAATGTCTCTCAGGCACCAGTTAGCTATACCTGGTTTACTGTATTTTAGAGAAAGGAGAAATATACAATTGCTGCCTTTACAAATAATGGTAGCTCTAAGGTATCCATAGGTTATATCAAGGTTGGGCAAAGCCAAGTCCTCTGTTAGGTGTTACACAGTTATAGTCTTACTGTCTCTTTAAATTAACATTTATTGCTACTTCATGTTTGAGTAGAAACCTTATGTTAATCCTTAACTCTGTGTACAACGAAAAAGGATTAAACCAGTGCTTTATGAACCATAATTTCTAAGGTTACATCCTGTGTAAGGTTCATAATTACAATTTGAAGTTTATCATTCTCATATTTAAGTTATGTTTTCTGGAATGTTCAGGCTTCTCCAGGAAAAACTGACTGCACCCTGCATTTTTGTAGGCAAATTGATTTTTGAAGATTAGGTATAGCTATGGATAAGCAAAACAAAAAAAAAAAACTCATTTATTTATTGCTAAATAAATGCTTTTCAAATGCAATCATTTTTTCCTAAAATTAGAGGAAAAAACACCTTAACAGTCAACGTGATCATGACAATGCATGTACTTCTATACAATTTTCTTTAATCCCTATTACGAATTTCATGACAAGGCCTAACCAAACACAGTAAACCCCGGACTCTAGCATTAGACAGCCCAAGTACTAAAAAAACTCCCAGCCCTGGCCTCTCCACTACATTGACATTTACAGACAGGTATCTTAGCCAATCAGTACTAACAGTGTATTACTAGACAACTAATCAGAGTACGGCAATAAAATGTCCATCCCACAAAAAAAAAGTCTGTAATACTGATTGGACGATCATTAGCCATCGAATAAGTATAAAAGGGCGTGATTTACTGATTGACAAGCGGCCGCTGCCAATTGGTGCCCGCTTCTAGGTCTATCTAGTCATTGGGTTGAATGGGTACCACAGCAAATGTTGCTCAAATTTCACAAAACCTATCAATCTAAATTTACCTCGTGAGAAACACATTCTAGGGAACGGAGCTCGCTGCAGTAACGGCAGAAGTAGAGCTGAGAAAGCGGAGCCCGAATTTCCTTTTCCCCGTGAACTAGATACAAAACCCTCTCCAATTGGAGTAGCGACGCCATCTTTACAATGAACTCCTCCCTTTAGGCCACATGACCGAGATGAGCTATGTCACTTGCGCGTTCTGTGCGTGTGGTCATGTGGCTATTTTGCATTTTGCATTGGGTTTTAATAAACATAAACAGGCAATTGCCGATGGATATGTAATAATATGTGAAATGCGACAACAGCAATGAAACTAAATTAAAAAATAACGTGAAACACAACTAGAATTAAAAAAAGACGTAAAATAAAAAGTCTGCTGGGAGGGATGCAAATTGCCTGTGTCTAGTTTATAACTTATTAACGACATCTCGATTATGACAAATTAAAATGTGGGGAAAGTATATTTTATTGCCAAATGAGAAATTGTGTACATTTTGATTCTAAACTACCGTCAATTCTATTTTCGTTTTGTGTTTTTTTTTATTCACAGTATCCCTAGTAAAAAAAAATATATATTTACATTGTATGCAGTTTTGGAAATTGTTTTTTTTTATTATTTTTTCTTTGGCACATAACATTGCAATAAAAAAAAAGTGAACCCCTCTTACTGAAGAATCAAATGCACATCTTCATTCATGACCACCTCCAGTGGAGGCAAATATAAGACTGAGGTACTGGTGAGGTGGGAGGGGTTTTATAGAGTTCTTGGGTTTTGTGAATCTTTGCCTCCTCCTAGTGGTAGGGACGAGTAATTCCCAGGAGTAATAGATCGTGGACTCTCACAACCTGTAAGAAAGTAGTGTGTCAGATATGTGTGCCAAGGTTGGGGGTGCTTCAGTCGGGTGTGATCTATAGAAGGAGGGGCTATTTTGTCAAGGGCTGAAGTAAGATCTATGCTTTCAGGCATGTGTTTTTAATTGTTATTGGCATGTTTAGTCTGATTAAACGTCCTTTTCTGTCTCCATTGCATCATTTTAGACAGTGCTATTCAGCACGTAACCCACCAGCATAATGACATTTTGGCTCTTATTTTTTACAGCAAAAAGTACAGATGAGTTCCAGCATTGTCCACTGCAGTTCTAAAGCATTGTATATACTTTATTAGTTTATTATATTACACAATTTACAACATATACCTATATTTTCAATGTTCAACACATTATTTACATTTGTCCTTTAGAACATATATCTCATTAAAGGGCCACTGTAAGTAAATATTTTCTATGCCTGTTACTAACTAACTACCCTAAATACGCTTTTTATCAATAGCATTTCATTAACATATCTCTACCGTATATCAGAAATCGTGTCTGCAAATTTAATTGTTTTCCAAACCCACTCCGTGGGTATCCTTTGCTCTGTACCAATCCGTTTACAATACCTAGGTTTCAAAATGGCGCTTTAAACACAAAGTTATTGGTTTAAGTATTTTGAACATGCAGTGCTGAAAATAGTGGGCAGGATAACGTGACATCATCGGCGAATAAAAGATATAACTTTTAGAACGTTATGAAATGTCGTTTTGGAGAAAATATAGGTCAGTAGGTTTTAATTAATGTTTATTAACTTTAATATGTTAGTTGTTTAGCTTAAAAATTATAACAGAAAGTAATCCTTTAACATGAGAGGGCTGCATCTTCTAAAGTACCATATGCTTTTCTCCTTTTGTTATGGATTAATCTCTCCTCCATACACAGCCACTCTTAGTATATATATATGTTTGGCAAAGGGATGGGATAGCGCTGGTAGAGGCTGTTTCTAATGCTGGACTCAAAAGCAATGTACATATAAAAAAAGATCAACAAGTGTCAGCAATAAATATCAACTATGTAACTGACTTCCCCCAGTTTTGTTTTTACTGTGAATCTGCTGGCGAGTGCCAGGTTTTCTGTGTGTTGTGTTGATAATGTTTGTAATTCTTCCCTGCGGGCCTGTCACACAGGCTGCCCTGGGGTTAACTGCCTGGGTTGCTGGGAACATTGCAGCTGTCTGTCAGTGTTCAGGGCTGTGGAGTTTGCTGTGGCTTAGGATGTGTACCCAGTCCAGTCTGTGAGTGCGGTCCATTCCCGTGTTTTGTATTTACATAGGGGAGGTTACAAAAGCCTGTGTCACCCTGGGAGGTTCCCAGTTGGTTTGTTTGGAAGTATGCATTGTGTGGGTGCTGGTTTAGGGTCCAAGGAAGGAGGAGACCTTGTTGTGGTCCTGGGCTTGATCCTTTGGCGCCAAATTTAACTGACTTCCCCCAGTTTTGCTTTTAAACATTACTGTGAATCTGCTGGCGAGTGCCAGGTTTTCTGTGTGTTTGTTAATAATGTTTGTAATGCTTCCCTGCGGGCCTGTCACACAGGCTGCTCTGGGGTTAACTGCCTGGGTTGCTGGGAACTTTGCAGCTGTCTGTCAGTGTTCAGGGCTGTGGAGTTTACTGTGGCTTAGGCTGTGTACCCAGTCCAGTCTGTGAGTGCGGTCCATTCCTGTGTTTTGTATTTACATAGGGGAGGTTACAAAAGCCTGTGTCACCCTGGGAGGTTCCCAGTTGGTTTGTTTGGAAGTATGCATTGTGTGGGTGCTGGTTTAGGGTCCCAGGAAGGGGGAGACCTTGTTGTGGTCCTGGGCTTGATCCTTTGGCACCAAATGTAACTGACTTCCCCCAGTTTTGCTTTTAAACATTACTGTGAATCTGCTTGCGAGTGCCAGGTTTTCTGTGTGTTGTGTTAATAATGTTTGTAATTCTTCCCTGTGGGCCTGTCACCCAGGCTGCTCTGGGGTTAACTGCCTGGGTTGCTGGGAACTTTGCAGCTGTCTGTCAGTGTTCAGGGCTGTGGAGTTTGCTGTGGCTTAGGATGTGTACCCAGTCCAGTCTGTGAGTGCGGTCCATTCCTGTGTTTTGTATTTACATAGGGGAGGTTACAAAAGCTTGTGTCATCCTGGGAGGTTCCCAGTTGTTTTGTTCAGAAGTATTCATTGTGTGGGTGCTGGTTTAGGGTCCCATGAAGGGGGAGACCTTGTTGTAGTTCTGGGCTTGATCCTTTGGTGCCAAATGTAACTGACTTCCCCCAGTTTTGCTTTTAAACATTAGTGAAAATCTGCTGCCGAGTGCCAGGTTTTCTGTGTGTTGTGTTGATAATGTTTGTAATGCTTCCCTGCGGGCCTGTCACCCAGGCTGCTCTGGGGTTAACTGCCTGGGTTGCTGGGAACTTTGCAGCTGTCAGTCAGTGTTCAGGACAGAGGAGTTTGCTGTGGTTTAGGATGTTATTGTGTACCCAGTCCAGTCTGTGAGTGCGGTCCATTCCTGTGTTTTATATATATATATATATATATATATATATATATACATCTTTAGACATACATATGTATGTATCTCAATGTTAATGCCCTTTGCCTGACTTTTTTTTGTACACACCTGAGACCTCATATCTTTAAACCTTTATAACTTTTTTGTGCATTATTCTTTTTATTTTATTTTATTTTTTTAATAAATTTTTTATTGAGGTTGTCAAAAAACAGGCATACAAAAAAGAAAAAGTATACATTGAAATGTCACACCAAGATCAATTGAAAACTAACAATATATTGCTTAGCAATACAATATACAATATATTAGTGTTCAAACAATTTGCCTAATATGCGATATACCTTTCTGCAAAGATAGAAGGCCACTCTTGGACCTCAAGAAAGACTATTCAAAGTGTGGAAGGTGTTTCTATTAAAGAGATCCCTTTTGGACCTCTATTGCCAATCCTCATTTTTTCTGATTTGTAACTCAAGCTTTATTAACTTTTTACAATTGTATAGGTAATTAGAGTGTTTAGGTAAAACTTATAAGGTTCTCAACGCGAAAAAACAGGCGGTATATAATACGGGAGCTCACATACTTCCTTGATAAGAGGTAGATTCCATAGTGAGACACTGGGACTAACATCTCAGGATTAGCAACCCAAAGATATATTGAACTATAAAGCTAGTCGACGAGTAATAATGATCAGTCACGCTGACCTAGATAGGATATATAGATTCATCTCTATGAGGCTGTATAGGAATAAGTATTGAGGGAACAGTTGAGAACCGTAGAGAGGGTGCGGTGTAGTTAAGATAAACCGCTTAATTAGTCCTCCTTAAGCAAGGGGCCCTTTATTACGAGGGGGGGGGGGGGTAAAAAAAAGATAATTCAATAAGCAATTTGGGCTTCGAAGAACTATATACTAAGAAATTCAGTTTTTTTTAAATTAATTTCTAAAAAGCATATTGGCAACAAATAGGCAACGACATTGGTTGGGTGCTAAATACCAGTTGTTATGTTGCTCAGTTCTAAGGAGCTGGAAAAATGAGTTTACTATGCCATGTGGGAAAGTAAAAGGCTGGAATTTTCTAGTCCTAACTAGGCCACTGATATAAGCCTCCGCAAGTGAGTTCTATACACGCAATTAGTCATTTATGAAAGGATTATGAATAGTTCTAGGGCTGTATACGGGGGTGCATTAATACAGCTGAAAGGCCTTGTGGTGAAGATTCAAGGGCAAAAGTTATATATATATAAATACATGTGAATACCGTTCCCAGCAAGTCCAAGGGTTATAGGGGTTATCTAAATAATCTGCAAAGTAAGGAGCTAATTATGAACCAGGTACCTAGTTGGGGGGAATATAATAGGAGCAAATGCCATGTTTGTGTATGAAGCTAATGCAATTAGGTAAGAAGGGAATATATTTAACTAACTCAGCTTCTATGTAAGCCTGAACCATCAACATATGGGCTTAAACGCAAGGTGCAGATCAAAGTACACCCTGGATATGAGCCAACAAAAGAATATTCATTAGGAGTGTATAAAATATCCCCTCCACTCATGTCACAGCAATCGCAAGGGCTATACCTTTTTAGGGATAGAAACTAAGAGTTGAAATAGTGCCAACATCAAATCTAATACTATTCAGACCACTATGTAATACATTTTAAATTGTAATGCACAGCCTACCACCCCGCCTCGGCCGCCGGCAGCATGGCAAAAAGCTGAGCTAGCTGGAGACATTCATCATGCACATGGAGGGCTGTGTTCTAGCAAGCTAGGCAGTGAGGCCGGCTTAAATATGTACTGCTATAATGAGCTCAGTATGGTTATGTGCAAATGTATAGGAGGACAATGGAGTAGGTAGAGTTTGGGATAAGTATGCAAAATAAAACAACTTCCTAAGCAATCCCAGTCATAACCTCTTACAGGAGTTAAATATAAACATTTTTAAGGTAACATACAACAAAAGACTAAATATATGCATAATGAGACATTTAGAGACTTGTTGTAAAGATCCATAGGAAGAGCAAACAGTGCAAAACATTAAAGTCTAAACCACTTCTAGGTATGGTGTTACTGTGAAATTCTCAGTATAAGGTAATGTAAATATTATCTAGAGGTGGCATAGGACCCAGATTAGTAAACAATCATATGGGCTATATAAAGCACCCAGAAACAGGCATAATGAACAGTGCGATTACAAAGAGTCCACATTGCAATAAGGGTATGGGTAAACGGCAATAGGGGAAAAATGTAATGGAGGAAGGTCTCAGTATTAACCATCTCCTGTTTTCACAATGTCCACACTGCGTAGATAGAACAAACCTTCCTCCGTAAGCACAGATTTGTCACCGTCCCCTGCACCATGAAGCGTGAAGTATAGCCAGTACGATGAACACCAAGTCCATTGCGTTAGAAAGATATGTACTCTCTGATGACCCTTTTTCTTTATAGTAGTGAGAAGGTGTCCCCAGCTAAATTGACAAGTAAATACACTGTCCAGATTGAATAACTACAATGTCACTTAAGACTCACCTAAAATACCGGACAGGTTGGAGTCCTCGTGGGTTTAACCAATACCTTTTCTTAGGCGTCTCAAGGGAACAGAGGACCTCAATGACAGGTATAATACACCTTCACTCCCGCTCCAGAGATGGCCGATGTCTGCCCCTCTCAAGTCATGTCCGGCGCTGGAAGTAGCAGGCACAGGGTCTATCACCACAAAATCAGTGCTACGGAGCAGAGGGAGAGCACCCCAAACATGGTCGCAGACTGTAGACACCGCACGTCCTGCAGCTGAAGGTAGGTTTGGGGGTGAGGCACTATTGGTTCCTGATGCAAGTTGGAACAGACACTTTCCTTCGCCTCCACAGTTATATCACAGCTTGTCCGCGCAACATAGCAGTAATTAGAAGGTTCCCCATATTGCAGGAGGTCGGATAGACAGCACGAGATCTCAGGAGATGTAATTTCAGCGTTATTACCCTGATCCAAGGTAATGTCAGCTGTGGTCAGGCTGAAGTCAGCATGCATAGATTCGTTAGCTGCAGCACAGTTCTCATATAGTGTCGTCTCCAATCTGGTAAAATGTTCAAGCAGGAGCTGCGCCACAGCCGACCCCCAGACGTTAAGGGCCTCCA